>NC_056739.1:1633719354-1633759354 GCF_019279795.1 Protopterus annectens | reverse complement strand
GAATTACTATATTTATTATTATATATGTATGTCTGTGTGTGTGTTTGTGTGTGTGTGTGTGTGTGTGTGTGTGTGTGTGTGTGTGTGTGTGTGTGTGTGTGTGTGTGTGTGTGTGTATATATATATATATATATATATATATATATATATATATTTGTGAGTTTAATTTGAGAATGCTGTCCTTGTACCAGTTATTACCAGTCTAACTCATGTCGGAGCAACTGTGAATCAGTGGATGAGTGAAGAGTGACAACCAATTTGCAATCATCTGTAAATGTAGAAAAACATAGACCACTAGCATTGGCTGGAAAATGTGAAAAACAAATGCCAGAATATAAAGGACTCAGCAGTGAGTTACCTCTGGTAATTTTTTTTTGTTTAGAAACAACGCATTTCACTCTGACTACATGTCTTACCTCATACAACCAGTTAGCAATCCATCACATAAAATATGGACCTATATTTCAATTTACAATTCTGTCAGTAACACCTGAATGCCAAATACTGTCAAAGGCCTTGGCCAAGTTCAGATATGCGAAATGTAGTGACTACATTGTATTTATTTATTTTTTAAAGAAACTAACTTAGTTAAGCAGGCAGAACCAACTTTTTACAAAGATGAACTGAAAAATGTCCAGGATTCAAAGATATTCAATATCACAGTCAATGAAGTCTGAGATGATAAATTCCATAGCTTTGCATATGAGGCGATTGAGAATAACATGTCTATTACAACTCCAATCTGTGGTTGGGCCACCCTTGTGTAATTATGTTATAAAGACTGTTTTGTAATCTTTCAATATATAATCAGTTTAGAGGCTTAAATTAAAGATGTCAAGGCTTCAGATAAGCCATATCTGATAATGATAATCAGGTGACCTGATATATTATCAGGGCCCATGCATGAAGGGTTTTTTAGTTTTGAGAGAGCTGATATAGCTTGGTCCATAGTAACTGTAAAGGTCTCTGGGATTGTACAATCTGATGAATAGTCATAACTGTCGGTAGCCTAAAATTTGCTCTAAAACTGTTAGCTATGTCCTTAGGGTGAGAGTAAGGAGTATAATTTGCTGACTAGCTCTGAACATTGAGGATGTTAGTTGTTAACTTCTTGACATAGTTAAAGAAAGACTTGTGGCTCTATTTTATCTCAGTCACTTTTAATTTTATAAACATCTTTGAGCTTCTAAGCTCTTTACTAGGTTTCTTAAGGTACATATTAAAGTGTATGTCAGTCAAAAAACATTTACAGTAAAACTTAATGGATTCATGAAAGAATTTATGAGTTTACCACACATCAGTTATGTAGAAATGTGACTAGACTGACTGTGCATATTTTGATGGTTTACAAGTGTGAAGAGTAGACAGAAGTCTTCCTTACAGAGAAAGCTTCAGAAAAATAAAAAAAAAAACAGGGCCGCAAATTCAAAAGTCCCCATAGTAAGCTTGTTTATAGGTAGGCCTTACAATTATACTGGGAGCAACTCGTTTGGAATCTGGCCGCATAGGTTTATCATAAGGAGCATTGCTACAGTACTTTTAGAAGATTAAGATTTATCCACAGGAGGTTGCAAATCTTCCAGACAAGTTCTCATTCTTTTTTTTTTATCTTTTTGATAGCATGAAAATTCCAGGAAAATGTTCACAAAAATGTGTTTGTGGAATTGCTAGTAAATGAATATTATCGTTTTAATATTTATTTTGTCTTTGAGACAAATGTGATCAGAAGCAGAGCTTGCTCAACCAGCACCTTGCACCTGTAACATAAACCAGTGCCCCACCACCTCAGCTCACAAAAAAAATAAAAAAAATAAATTAAAAAAAAAAACACCCATCAGTCTAATATACTACTAGAGCAGAACATCCCCAAAAACTGAAAAGACTCTTAAGATCTGTTTGACTGTAATATTCATATCAGAAAAGTTTTTCATGCCTGCTGCTGCACTTATCTGTCTTTGAATAAAGCCTTAAAAAAGAACAAACTGTGTCTTATTCTTCAGAAAGGAGGGAATAACATAATCAAAGGTAAACCTGATAATTTATTTAGAGTATTACAGGCAAGAAACCTTTAAGAGTAAAAAGGCACTTCAAGCCAGTCATATTTTATAAATGATTCCTGGAAGCTTCCACTATTGAACTTATGGATGTGTAAAGGTTCAGCAAGGATTGGGTCAGTACAGGCATGTATGCAAAGCAGAGAACTAATTTTAGCAACATGTAGGACAATGAGAAGAAGGACATGGATTTGAGGTGGTCACAGTAGAATTTATGATATAATTACATGATTTTCTTGGTGAGAAATGTTGTGGCCATTCTACCTGAGTGAGGTGCTTGGACAGGTACATGCCAAATCGGGTATTATACTCAGTGATTGGCCTAATGAGTGCAGTGTACAGTGGAATGATCACCTCACCTCCATAATTTTGGATGCTAATCAGTTCTGTTATAAAAAAGGGCTTCCTAACAGTAGTCAGTACGTGGTGGTTGAAAATAGCTCAACATCTCTATATCCCTCACTACTGGGTCAATCTTTAGAGAAGTGTTGTGGATATGATAGTTCTAGGGGACATCTGACTTGCTGAAATATGCAATCATGCCATTGTTGGCATTTAGTTTTAGGCCATGGATTTGACACTAGCTATTTGTTTGTTACGGACCTTCCTGAAGGATCTCAGTGTCTTCTGGAGAGTTAATCTTGATACTGAGTTTGCAGTTAGCAGCAAACTTTGTCTGCCATAAGCACTCACCATTTGCATTGGCCTCTAGGAAGTAGATGCTAAAATAGTGTGGTATGAGGACCAAACCCTGGGGAATTAGTGACAGGTAGGTCCACCCACCCTATTTTTTGGGGTTCTATTCCTAAGCCAATTTTCTATACAAAGAGTAAATCCTTACATTTAGCATATGATGAACAGTTTATATAATTCAGACTTGCAAAAAAAAAATTCACATACTGCTATTTTAGGCAGATGCTATAAAGAACTAGTCCCTTAGTATTATAATGAAGGCTTAGTTATAAACCACACTATTTTTACTAATGACCTACACTCTGTATTACTTCAAGCCACCTGTATCCAATATGCGGATGACTCCACATTAATATGCTCAGCCTCTTCACTATCACAATTGCATTCCCTAACCCAAGACATGTTTAACACAGTAGAGAATTGGCTTCTTCAACGATGTCTCATCCTGAACCCAAAAAAAACAAAAATGCTACTATTTATTCCCACCCACAGAGGCCCCCCCCCCCCACTGCATTTCACAGTCACATCTAGCAATGGTACAATCATATCTCCATACTCTACTACAAAACTACTTGGAGTACTAATTGACAACAACCTCACCTTTGAGCCACATGTTAACAACACTATAAAAGCATTAAACAAAAAACTAGGTTCTCTCTATAGGATCAAACCCTTTCTTACCCCACAAGCCAGGACCACCATTGCCCGGACCTACCTTGTCTCAACCCTACTATAAGCATTCCCTATCTATACCAAACTATGCAAAAGCAATCTGAACAAGCTGGCTAGCTCCTACAATAATATTGCCAGATTTGCAACTGGGTCTACCTATAGAACCCATCATTGTAACAATCTTAATCAACTAGGGTGGTTAGAATTGCCAAATCTTAGTCTATCAAACCAGCTAACTTTTGCCCATAAGATACTGTTTCATCTTACAACTACTCCAATACTAACTAATCTAATCACCACCTACAATAACCTGAAGGCCCTGCGCTCATCAAATAAATTAATGGTAAAGATAAGTAAAACCAACAATCTGGCTGGAGACTCTCTATTCTCTAACATAGTGGGTAAAACCTGGAACTCCCTCCCTACTGATCTAACCTCCCCAGCTTCTACTACCCTATTTAAATCCAAGCTCAAACCATACCTTAAATGGCACTGGCTATGCCCCTGTGAAAACCCAGAAAAACTTCCTCCACTGCCTCCAGACCCTATTCTTATCACTCACACAAACTAGTTATTCTTTTCTACTAACACTATTGTTTGTATAACCTTTTTAAAGTTCAAATAGTGCTCAATTTTACTTACCTTATATTTTGTTGTATGTATATCCATACGTGATATGTAGCTTAGAAGATTTTTTCCTTACTCTTAAGCTAAAATGTATTTACTAGTAAAATTTGCTAAATCTTAGTAATGCACTTATGTTATTGTGATTCTATTCTGAAGTGTGGAGCTTTTCTCCCCAGGCCTCCACTGAAAATGGATATATATCCAGTTGGACTAGCCCGGTCAACAAATGTAAAATAAATAAATAAACATTAGAAGAAAAAGCCACAGTGTTATATAACCACACAGTGATAGGAGGTTTCTTTATTTGAAACAGCCAGATTCAGGCAATCTACCTTCAGAACTGACATATTTCATGTCAACAAAATTTTCACTGATGCTAGAGTCTGGATATTTAATTCCCTCAGTGAATAAACATGTACACAGCAGTTCAATATAAAGTCTTGCATAGAAATCTTGTGTGATAACTTTTAGTCTAGAAAGAGTAGAAATGATGCTAGATTATTTCTGCATATTGCAAAACTAAGGATGTTGAGACAAGGATGCACTCATGGCTTTGGATTACATGTCATCTTTTCTTATATACCCTCGTCTAAGAGAGAGGTAAAGTGGTAATCACAAACATAAAGAATCAGAGTCAGCACTCCGTGTAATACGTACTTCCTTTAAAACCAAATCTGATAAAACAAATTTCAGTAGTGGCAAAGCTGAAATGCCACCAGCTAAGGACTGATTTTCCATCCCAGAGCTTTGACTGATTCATTAGATTATACAGTGAGGTTTCAGGATCTGAAGGATGTCTTCATTCAAGGAGAAGAGCATATAACATTTAAAGATATGCTAGTTAGTTCTTTGCATGGCCCTGACAGCATTCAAATTATTCATAAGACACAAAGAACACAAGTGAGAGAACTAACATCAGATGCAGGAACCTTATTCTTGAAGAAGGTGTCAGTGTCAGAAAATAATGACAGACGCAGTCCAAATTATGGCCTAGACTTCCCTGTGCAATCACAGTAGTGCAGAGTACTCATTCATTAACTTCCTTTTTAAAATATTATGAGCACATGTGTGTATGTTTATGTATGTATATATATATATATATATATATATATATATATATATATATACGGATTCCTATTACAAGAACGAAAGTTCACTACTTCGAACTTGTAATAGGAAGCCTCACTTCTGTGAAAGTTCACTTTAACGAAAGTGAACTTTTGCGTAAGTGCACTTCACCGAAAATACTGCAGCACAGTGGAGGACATAAAGAACAAGCTATGTCCTCCACTATGGTGCAATAGTCATGGATCTTAGGGTAAGGGCACGGGTTAGGGTAAGGGGATAATTAGTAAAGCTATCCCCTTACCCTAACCCATGCCCTAACCCTAAGGTTCATGACTATCGCACCATAGTGGAGGACATTGCTATGTCCTTCACTGTGCTGCAGTCGTTATCTCCTTACTATGACCCATGCCCTAACCCTAAGGTCTGTGAGTACTGCACAGAAGTTCAGTACAAAACCCATTCATTGTACTGAACTTCGCGTAAGTGCGCATTCGATTAAGTGCACTTTCGTTGCAGTGAGCATTTCATGCACTATTTCAAATTAGTGAAAATTCGATCTAGTGTATGGAGCCAATATATATATATATATATATATATATATATATATATATATATATATATATATATATATATATATATCAATAGAGTCTATATTGAAGTATTATTTTGGACTAGATTCATAATTCTATGCATCAGAAACATCAGAAAGCACTCCAATTAAATAATAAGCCCTCATCAAACCCATTAAACAAAATAAAAATAATTGAAAACAATGTTTTTGTAAAGTAAGCCCCTCTTCATCCTGATAACCCGCTACTTTAAATATTCCAACTCCAAAATCACACAACAGAGCAGGAAAAGGCAAACTCCCTAACCCCACTGTGTGCCAGTCTTGGCAAAAACATAACTTATGCCATCACTTAACAGTGTAACTAAATGGCACATAGCAATTCATTTACACTGCTGTCAAGTAATGCTTCATACTCATAGCTGGTTTTAGGCACTATGGAACCCTGCAGTCACTTAGGACTGTGATCCTAGGTGGCCCCCAACCACAGTAACTGATCGTATTTTGATATTTTGTTACGTTTGTCAAACCAACTGAAGTTAGTACAGCAGTCATGTGTACTTAATAAGCCAGGTGTATAATAATAACTCAGGATGACTGCTCCTTCTTTAAGATTCTAAGACATAGTGTCCATGACTTAGTTAAATCCTGCTGCTGGGCATTCTTTCCACTATAAAATGACAATCATAGCTGGCTTAAGGCACCCAAAATATATGTGGCTGCAAGCTATCCCCCCCAATTATTCTTGACTGTATGGGGGCCCCACAAAAGCTACTGCTGTCTGGGGGAAATGATGGGGAAAACACGATCATTCATTCTTCTATTACTAGCTTTATCCTAAACAGGATTGTAATATGACCCTGTAGGATAAAACTGACAATCAGTAAATTGTCATTATTTTGGTTGTTGTTGTTGTATCTTTTGGCTTTTCCCGGTTAGGGGTCGCCACAGTGGAACTCTGGTCTGCTAATGATTGGCAGTAGATTTTTATGTACCCGGTTGCCAACCCTGACACACAACCTTCAACGAAGGTACGCCCATTCACGCATGTCTCCACACAGAAGACGCTTTAGCTGAGAATGATTTTGGTAAGTACTGGAAATCAGCAACTCAGACTGACAAATTTCAGTGCTTACCTGGGATTTTAAGAAAAGCAGATCTTCATGGATGTTTTCACTTTTAAGGAGTTTTATAAGTACTGTCAGGACACCAGATATTGTAACTCTTAATTTCTTCACTTAAGAATTCTGCGCAATGACAAAAATAATGGCATAATAAAGGCTCATACTCAGGAACACTTTTTTAAATATTACTCTTTGTGTTAAATTCATATAAAAATGAATAGTAACATCTTTTGTATCAGCATGCATTTTTTCGACAACAAGAAATTTGAAACTAATATCTGGTATACTTCAATATCTATAATCCCAAATGATTTACTTGCAAACCAACATTTTTATGAGGACAGGGGAAATATTAGTGAAAATCATGGATATTCTGTGAATCCAGTGTTAGTTATGTATTACTCCTGATGACTTGTAAACCACAGCGACTGTTCTGCTGTAACGGTACTAGTGTGACACAATGTATTACTATTTGATAAAGTCTGTTAGACTGTTTTTTTATGGCTTTTGCTTGTGTGTGAATTTGTGTGTTTGGGTTCAGTGTAAGAATAATAAACTTGGCTATAATTTCTTTCACTTTCTAACACAAACATCATCAGCACTGCCGTTACACGTTTGTGTTGTGGAGGGGGTATGTTTGGAGTATATTTAATGGCAACAAGTTAACAATAATTTCCCTTACCATCACAAACACAGACCTTACTCATGATAGGTAGCTATCTTTGGTGGTTTGTCAGGAAAAGGATGAATGTTAAAGCAGTTGCTCCTGGACACAGTGGCACAGTGGGTTGTATTGCCATTTTATAGTGCTTTGCTCTAGCTGAGTTGTTGGATGTAGCATTTTCTCTGTGAAGTCAACATGCCTTCACTGTTTGTGTGTGCATGTATCCATGTGCTTTGGTTTTCTCCACCTCAAAGAAGTGCAGTAGGTGAAATGGCATTCCCTCAGTTTCCCTGAAGTTGAAAAACATGCAGTGTGTGTGTGTGTGTGTGTGTGTGTGTGTGTGTGTGTGTGTGTGTGTGTGTGTGTGTGTGTGTGTGTGTTTGTATCTGCACACACGCAAACACACACAGACATACACACACGCACACACACAGTCACCAAAGCAGTAGACAAGGGTAAGGTGGTTCACACAGCCTATCTAGATCTTGCCAAGGCTTTTGACACCATCCCCCTCCCTGGAATTATAGATAAACTCACTAAACTAGGTACAAATCCCTATGCCACAAGATGGGTTGTCAACTGGCTCACTGACAGAACCCACACTGTGAAAGTATCAGTCTCCAAATCCAACTTCAGACCAGTGACAAGTAGAGTACCACAGGGTTCAGTCCTGGGTCCTCTAATATTTGGTATCCACTTCTCTGAAGTACAGGCTAACACAAAAGGTCTTTGGCTAATGAAGTTCGCAGATGACTGCAAACTAGGAGCCATAATCGAAACTCCTAATGATGTGGACATCCTACAAAAGGGCCTCACTGAGATAGATGCCTGGTGTCAAAGCCATGGCCTCAAGCTCAATGCCAAAAAGTGCATTGTCATCCCCTTTGGTAAAAACTCTGTACCCATGAACTACAACATAGGCAGTAGTATACTTAACACTGAAAGTGTGATAAGAGACCTTGGGACACAGGTGGACAGTAGTCTCTCCACTGATAATCACATCGCCACAGTAGTCAGGAAATCCTTCTAAGTGGCACACCTCATCACAAAAGGTTTCTCATCCAGAAAAAAAGAGGTCATTGTTCCCCTCTACTCATCACTCATTAGACCCATTATAGAGTACAATGCCCCTTTTGGTATGTACCTCACAAGACATCTACAACAACTGGAAAGGGCACAGAAATACCTCACAAAGAAGATTACTGGCCTCAAACAGATGCCCTATGCAGACCGTCTCAAAAAATTCCAGCTTTACTCCATCGCATATCGCCTACTCAGAGGTGATCTCTGCCTACCATACAAAGCTATGTCAAACCCAGAGCTGTTGGACATGCTCCACTTATAGAAATCCCAATACTTCCGAGCTACATGCTCTAGGTACCTAAACCTTGTCACCACATTAAACAGAACATGCCGGAGGGATAGATTCCTGTCCCAGAGACTTCCCATACTCTGGAATAAACTACCTATCTATATCAAACAAAGCTCCTCATTAGCACTCTTCAAGAAAAATCTCGATGATTGGATGGGAGGTAGGAAATTCACCCCGGGGATCACCTCTGTGGCTCTGCTCGACAGTGGCACAGGAAAATAATTTTCTTGGGTGGCAAACGCCAGGGTACCTTTTTGGCTGGGCTTGTATAAGCCCCAGGGCTGCTAGCCTAGTACCTACCTATGAACCTATGAACATGCACACATGCACACACACACACATGCACACATACACACATGCACACATGCACACTCAATAATGTTGGGCACTCGCAACTCTTCTGGATAACAGTAAAAAATGCAGTTAGCAAGTAATTATCTTTCATAAATAAGTCATAAATACATCACAGAATATTCAGATCTTTAGAGCTTCTAAGAGTCTGGTGGTCTCTACATTCTGGACTGTATAAATGGATTTTGACATGACCTTAGTGGGTGGCCTGTGCTCTCATCTACACCCATTTTAAAATCCAGACATGCTCAGAGGCATGTACAAAAGGTTACTGCAACTTGTGTGGGAGGCTAGGGAAGTTGTGGTCATTACCTCTTTAATTTCCCTCACAGTCAAGCCTCAATTGTATGCACAGGAGGTCATTGTAGCTTGCGTTGCCACTGAATACTAAGTGGTCATTTTTTTTTTTTTTTACTTTTCTAACACACCTCAGAGGTGTGAAAACATTGTTAATATAGTTTATGTGGGGTCAGTGAACTGTCTGCGAGTAACATGTTGGAATACATTAATGTGACAATTTTTACACTTTCCTCACAGTCATAAATCAGGAACATGTATAGGTGTCTGCCTTTGGGGGTAGGGGTAATAAGGTATGGTATGTATATGTCACTTAAATACACAATTCTGTCCATTTGAGTTTCTGCTTTCATCCTAGTCTAATACCAGATGAATATACAGACAGTGACAGTCTTTTTTTTTTGATGGGGAGGTATAGAAGGCAAGCAGTATTCCCAGAAAGGATTTATGCATATTCTCAAACTTTTGTCGTGTTAGTTTATTGTGAAGAACCTTTTTTGTCAGCTTTGAATATTAAGTCTTCTGTAAATCTTATGCCTTTTTTTAAAAGAAAAAAAAAGAATAAGACTGAAATCCTTTCCCTAGAAAGAAAAAATAAATAAAAAGACTAAAATCATTTTCCTACTCATGATTTTTATTCAGGTCACAACTGGATCAAAAGGTTGTGAAAATACTCTAAAATGCACATCAGAGCATCTATAATGCTATGGCGTTTGGGAGCCTTGTGGCCCCCAGACCCCTTTCAGCTATTACTATGCTTTCTAGGCCAGGTAATGTGTGCTGAAGAGATGAAATGAAAAGTAAAGCTGAACAGCAACAAAGGATTCTTTTCCTTAATCATAATTTTTGAGCAAGTCATCATTAGATGAAAAGGCTGCATATCGCTCTCTCTCTGTATATATATATGTATATATATATATATATATATATATA
Source organism: Protopterus annectens (assembly GCF_019279795.1). Lineage (NCBI taxonomy): Eukaryota > Metazoa > Chordata > Ceratodontiformes > Protopteridae > Protopterus > Protopterus annectens. Next base: position 1,633,748,931 of record NC_056739.1, on the reverse strand, counting down.
TATATATATATATATATATATAGATAGATAGAGAGGGCTACTTTGTTTTATTGACAGCTCATTTCACTGAATTTCAATTCACCCTGACCAAATCGTTGAAAGTTCAAATTATTGAAAACTCATTTTACCAAACTGGCACTGTGTAGAGTACTGTAAGGCAAGTAAAAGGTATATATTCTTTCCCCCACTGTAGTGTGATCCTGGAGTTAGTGTATATAGTTAGGAGGGTGTGTGGGGCACAGCCCCCCACATGGGGGGGGATGTGGTGGACGTAGCTCCCCACTTAGTTTGGATATATATTGTCTTCTGGAAAGAGTTAGTCATTGGTGTTGTAAGTATGCATGTCTGTGGTTTAAAATGTATTCTTTTGAAGCTTTCAGTGAAATATAATATAAAACCAAACTAAGTGGGGGCCTACTCCACCCACACCCCCCATTATGTGGGGGACTGTGCCAACCCCAACAACTATGTATACTAACTCCAGGATCATACTACAGTGGGGGAAAGGGGATATAACTTTTACTTGTCTTACAGTACTCTTCACAGTGCCAGCACTTCACTTCAGTGAAATGAGATTCGGTGAAATTAATTTTCAGCAATTTGAGCTTTCAGCAATTTGGTCAGGGTGAATTCAAATTCACTGAAATGAGCCTTCAATGAAACAAAGTAGCTCCATATATATATATATATATATATATATATATATATATATATATATATATATATATATATATATATATATATATATATATATTTATAGAGAGAGAGAGAGAGAGATACACAGCCTTATCATCTAATAATGACTTGATCAAAACCTATGATTATGAGTAGCTCCTCAACTTGTTTGTTTTATATTATATTTTACCAAAAACTTCAAAACAATACATTTTAAACAATAGACATGCATAGTTGCCACACCAATGACTAACTCTCTTCAGAAGACAATATGTACTCAAACTAAGTGGGGGGGGCTACACCCCCATACCCCCAATGTGCAGGGCTGTTCCCTTCAACTATACATACTAACTTCTACAGTGGGGAAAAGGGCATATACCTTTTACTTACTTAACAGTACTCTACACACTGCCATATATACTAATTACAGTTCAGTGAAATGAGATTCAGTGAAATGAGTTTCAGTAATTTGAGTTTGCAGCGAAGTGGTCGGGGTGAACAGAAATTCAGTGAAATGAAATTCAACAAAATAAAGAGACCCATATATATATATATATATATATATATATATATATATATATATATATATATATATATATATATATATATATATATATATATATATATATATATATATATGTATAAAAAACTTTAAAATGTGCTTCAACATCTTCAACATGTATAAATGTATAAAAAATAATGTTTTGAAAAAGATGAAAAGAAAGGCAAATGTGAAAAGAGAAGGAAAAAAGGTAAAGCATATGGTGTGGGGTACCTGAGATGGGACGCAATGGGAGGGGTCAACTAATGGACAGTGGTGGGCAGCATGAAGCTCTAAACACCAGTCCCTGTGAATGTTCAGCTGTGAGATAAGTCAACATAGTGCAGAACACAGGCCTGTCTTAATATAACAACATTGTAACTACAGTTCATTCTGTGTATACTACTCTAAAACTCTGCATCATAAACTAGAAGGTTATTTTGGCAAGATGGCAGTGACAGGGTTACAATAAAACTGGAAGTATCTAGGGGCTCCCAGCTTGACACTTGCTGGGGCCCCCTAAATGCTATTTTCAGCCCTGTGTGTGCTACATCAGTTTTGTTCATTTATTAATGTAAATTGTATCCAACTCTCATCTCACCAATTGAGCATTAAAGGGTAGAAAAGGTCAGCTTGCTCAACAAAGCTGCAGTCTACAGGCAAATGTTAAGCATTCTTGCAGTTTTTAAGTTCCTTTTAGCAAAGAAATTAAATGAATCATATGATGCTCCTGTTATATGGGCTGGGGTCTATATACTACGTAGAAAGACCTTACATCGAGCACCTTTCCATCCACACAAAACTGTCAAAATTCACTTTGTGAGTTGTGGAATTTTTCCCAGGGCAAGGAAGTAGTTGGCCAGCTCCACAACTTTGCCCTTTTCTCCATTGTAGTGCAATCTTGGAGTTTGTATATATAGTCAGGGGGGTGTGGGGGGTGCAGCCCCCAACTTGGGTGGGTTTGATTTAGTGCAGTTTGTGTTCCATTGTGGTATGGGGCAATTGTTACATTTCCCTGGGGAAAATTCTGCAATTCACAGAAGTGAATTTCAGCAGTTTTATGTCGATGCAGAGATGTTCAGTGTAAAGGTCTTTTGACATAGTAATATAGGCCATGGGCTGTATAGGAGCAGAGAAATTTGGTTGAGGATTAAGCCAATTTAGCACATCAAAAATATATAATAATAACAACAATGCTAGTAATAATTAAGCATAAATTAACCAGATGTTCACTCTTTATGTAAGAGTTTGTCATGTTTAAATATATGACTGGTAAAATAAAGGAGCTGTTACTCCAAAATCAAAAGTGTTTCTTTCAAGTTGAGAGATTTCAGAATTATGAGATGGGAATGTAGTACCTACTTAGCCATTTTTTACTGTGTCGTGAGACACTTGTATTGAGGTAACAACTATGCACTAGACAAATCAGGCTTATTAACAGAGAATATTATGGCCGCAGTAGGACTTATTAAAAAAGATTGGCTTTATTTTGTTCTAAATAGAGTCGAGCTATGCAGAGGATAGGTACAAGAGGAGAAGCATCCATAACTCACTGAGTTCTTGGAATGTAAAAAACATTTATCTTCCAAACTGGCTTGCTAGTCATGAAACAGCAAAATACACTAACTTGATTTTTGTGTTCTGTAATAAATGAGTTCCCTTCTGGAATATTCCCATGTCTGGTCAGTGTGCTGAAGAATCATTTCATTTAGCTTCAATTTTTAAGCTGAAATGACTTTTCGTCTGAAAACATATCCTAGCAGGGAAGTATACATCTGGGAAATGAGTGAGAAATAGCTGGAGTTTGTGTTGCAAGGCTTATTCCGAAATGCATACAACTCTTGCAACATTCGAAAATCTGATTCTTAATCGTTTGCATATATAATATGTTAATTTAGTATTTGTAAAATGTGATAGAAGGATGTCAGTGTCTTAGCCACTGTTTTCATCTACTTCAGTTTGATATGAATGACACATTTTCTTCCACTGATACCATCTGCACTATCCTGATAGATTTTTGAAGTGGGCACTCCAAGCATAATCCAAATGAGCAATCATTAGATACTGGAACTTGGATAATTCAAGTAAAATGATTCCTATAGATACAATACTCACATTATCCATGTAGAAGATCCTTGTTTATGTATTAAATGAAGTATCCTCTCTGTTGTTGCAATACTGAATGATTTTTCATTTACAGTGTTGAGATATAATAAGATTTTGGACTAGATTCCAGAAAAATAGAATAGCAAGAGTAGAAATCCTTAGCTATCCCTGTCTCACTATGCTGATCTGAGAAATCCAGCACATATACCAGGGATGTCATTATCCTGAGGTGGTAGGGTTCACCAAATTCATTATTTCAAAATACTGAGGTATTGAATAGATGAAGAGTCCCCATTCACCCAGAAAAAGTAATGCTTTTCTAGTCAGTTATGTATTATTTAATCTCAGTATCTGTTCTGAACAAAAGTCAAAATTATCCAGAGACTCTGTTTTGTCATTGTGTCTGGCCTCAGTTCTCTGATGCAGCATCTCCATGTGTATGTCACACCAGGTTTTGTAGGCATGGGACCTGCTTTCAAAACCCAGGTCTTCTATACAGGTGGAGCTGCATGGCCATGAGGCCATCCAGTACAAGAGCTCCAAATGTAGGGTGGACTGGAGAATGCAAGCAGAACAGCCATGAACATGGAAGGGTACTAGCCAACCAGAGAAGTATTTCTATTTATTTACAAAAAATCACTTCAGGAAATCTCCAAATGAATTTGGGGAACAACTCCCTTCTACACCATGCTGCATGATCACTGTCGCAGGCTCTTTCCAACCCATGAAATGGTAAGTATGGCTCTACCCGTATGTACTGTAGACAGGCGGTCTTCCCACAAAGTGTTACCTCTAGTACCCAGTCTCATGTACTGGTGGAGCCTTCTACTCATGGAGAAGACCTTGAAGTTCAGTAGGCATCTCCAACAATCCTGCCTTCAGTGATGAGTTATTTTGGCAAGCTGAACCTGATTCCCCTTTTAAAATTTAGCATACAATTGTGGAGATCCTCATTCACATATACTGAATGGGGACTGGCAGACCCTTATGTTATAAAGTTGGGTGTTAACTGCTTGGCATGGCTTTTTACTCAATGTCCAAGTCCTCTTGGAATCCATCCCTTGATCTTGAGATCTTCTATTTTTTTTTTATATAGTAACAGACTGGAAAAAAATGTTGACCTTTTTGACTTGAAACTACCTTTTGTGGTACTTTGTAGATAAGCAGTTGAGCTCTCAGCTGGAGGGATGTGGCACTTGAGGTAATGGCATCTGTGGAACAGATCTTGAGACTTTTAGATTAGTTCTGTTGCCCAGACATAGAATTGCTTATAAAACAGCTTGTCTGTTGTTACTGTTTTAAGTACTTTTAGTCATGCAGAAAGCTAATCTTGAAACTTGCCTCCAAGGGTATTTAGGGAAGGGAGAAAGGGAAAGAGGGTTGCAGTTGTTTTAAAGATCTATGGCAGTATATGTATTTTTCATTTAATCTGAATTGTGATTAGCTTACCTTTTTTCAAAAAATGATTGAAAAGGAGTCAATGTACTTTAAAATGGTTTCTTATTTGTACAGAAGGTGTTGCAATACTAGTGAGTATCAGATGGATATATTTCAATAAATGAAAATTTAATTTTATCTTTCTTCTCTGAATTAATAACAATGCCATCTACTGAATAATCAAAGACAAATTTTTGTGCCCGCCCCCCCCCCGGAGCTTCAGATGAATTTGATCTAACACTACCACTCTAAAAACTCTCTTGCAAACCATGCTTGTCTCATTAAAAAGACCCCTGACATGGTAGCTGCCACTGAAGCATATACATATTAGTTCACAAGCTGTTGTCTTCTAACATTTAACATTTAACATATTTATTATATTAGTAGTATTGCTAACATAAATAAACTGGAAATGTTCTTGGATCTGATTTATAATGGAACTATGTTAAGGACCCATGTAAGCATAATAATTGAATGTTCTGATTACTAAATTTCTAAATGTGTGTGTGTGTGTGTGTGTGTGTGTGTGTGTGTGTGTGTGTGTGTGTGTGTGTGTGTGTGTGTGTGTGTATATATATATATATATATATATATATATATATATATATATATATATATATATATAGATATATTTATCATGTTTATGAAGTAACCTAAAATCCTTAACAAATCACAGAGATGCAAAGGGATATCTTTTCCAGTATGGTTAAATACTGCTGAGAGATAACCATCCCATCGGCATTTTTAAGTGCTGGACATTATGAATTTGGACATTGACTATTTGCTTTTGAACCAACCTTTAAAGTGTGGTAAAGTGATGAAAGTGTGCACTTTGGATTTGTATGCTTTCTCATCTCTCTGCATCTGTTCTTACTGGAAGAATTTCTTTAAGCCAAATGAAATATTTTTCATAAAAGTTAGTGTTCCCATCAAATAATAGTTTTTGTTCTTTGAATGCGGGGAGGAAAAAAACTGCATTCACATCATGCAAACTACTTCACTATTCACTAGTTTGATCTTGGCAAATAATTACTTTTCTTTCCACTTTACCTTTTTAAGGTTTGTAGATTGATGCATGAGTTCATGTCTCTGGATACTGTCAATAGACTGATGTTAATCCGACAGACATATTGAAGTGCATTCCTGCTATGTGTGTACAGTTTCTATCATTATATTGAATACATACTTGCAAAGATCTTACAGACAAAGGAACGCTGTAATAGAATAGGATCTGAACCAGATACACATAGAGTAGAGCTTACTTAATGACGCAGTAAATTATTAGATTAGATTAAATCATTCCTTGAACTGGGCAATTAAAGCCAAAAAGCAAATAAAATTAGACAAATCCCTGTACTATAAATCCACCCTAAACTCTACCAACCACAATCCTAAGCAATTCTTGTCCACTATTAACACTATCTTCCACCCAGGGAAGGTTGATATCCCCCAGCCATTCATTCCCCCCCTCCTCCAGCAGTATTGCTAAATCCTTCAACAAACACTTCACTGAAACTATAACACCACTAAACCTAAACAAACAACACTTCCCTACAACAGCCCCCCCAACTCCTAACCCTAAACTGCCCACTCCTCTTTTCTTCTTCACCTCATGACCTACCTCCAACATAAAAAGACTATTGTCAAAACTTAAACCCACCAAACTTGCAGCTAACAACGTCCGCTCTGAATACTTGAAAATTGCAGCTTATACACTAGCCTACCCAATTTCAATTCTAATCAACCATTCCATAACAGAAGGCTATGTTCCCTCAATATGGAAAATATCCCACATCATTCCCCTTCATAAAGGCTCCCCCTCCACCGACCTCTCCAATTACCGCCCCATTGCTATCCTCTCCCCTCTCTCCAAGATACTTGAAAAATGTATCAGCACCCAGGTCTCCAACTACCTCCTAGCTAATAATCTCCTCTCCAAAACCCAACATGGTCTCAGGCCATATCACAGCACTACCTCCACTCTGCTCTCCTTCACCAACACTATACTTCATCACAAAAACAATGGCCTCTTCTCTACTGCCGTATTTCTAGATCTCTCAAAGGCCTCTGATATGGTATCTCATGAGCTACTACTATGTACTCTCCCCAACCTCTCCTTATCACAATCAGCCTGCAACTGGTTCCACAGCTATCTACATGGATGCCAGCAATCACTAATCTGGGATGATAACCTATCACCTAGCCTCCCAGTTACCGTCAGACTTCCCCAAGAGTTTATCCTAGGCCCGCTGCTATTTTCACTTTTCACTAACAACCTACATACTGCCACCACACAAGCATCCCTTATACAGTACTCAGATGCCTCTACTCTCATTTGCTCTGCCCCCACTCTACCAGAACTACAACAAATGACACAGGAATCATTATCTTCTGTAGAAAGCTGGCTATCCAATGCTCAGCTCCTACTCAACCCAAGTAGGACAAAACTTCTCATATTCCAACCTTCCAAAGCCACCCAAAACACCTCCCACTTCAACATTCTCACCAAAGACAATACCATCATCTCTCCATCAGACCACACAAAATTACTCAGTGTGAAAATAGACAACAAACTTAGATTTGACACCCACATATCTCTCATAATAAAAAAGTTCACAAGAAACTTGGTGTTTTATATTGAAGCCACCAATTCCTAACTAAGGTGGCTAGAATCTCCATAGCCAATTCCCAGCTAATCTCCACCCTACTCTATGCATCCCCTATACTTACCAACCTTAGACAGACAGACCTACACAAGCTGGATGCTTGTTACAACAAAACTGCTAAATTTGCCACTGGAACCTCCTACCACAACCATCATTGTATCTCCCTTAAAGAACTAAACTGGCTAGAACTCCCACAACTCCTTCACTTTGATCAACTCACCCTTGCTCATAAACGTATTAACCACCCCTATAACATCCATTCCCTTCAAAGCCTTTTCCAACCCTATCACTCCACTAGGCCCCTAAGATCAAGCAGCAAAAATGAACTCACTGTTATCAAACCCAAAACTCAGCAGGAGAAGCCATATTTTCATGTACCATATATAAACTTTGAAACAATCTTCCACCCTCTATAACTACTCTACCTTCCAGCAACCTTTTCAAGACTGCACTCAAATTCCACTTAAACTTGCACTGGCTTTGTCCTTGTTCTAATCCAGACTAACTCCCCCACCTTTACCCCCCCCACCTAGACTCTTAACCCAACTATACTACCTCCACTACTAACCAGTCAGAATTAGCTAGTTGTCTTTACATACTTTAAAATCTTGTCTAACAACTTTGTTACTAATATTATAAACAACAAGAAACTATCTTAACTTGCAACATTTACTGTATATACTGTTGATGATCAATATCTTGTTATTGTACTAAAGCCAACAACCTGTAATTTTGTTTACTATTGCTGCAACTTTGTATCTCTATTTATCATGTACATGATGTGGAGCTTTTCTTCCAAGGCATCCACTGAAAAAGGACCTGCATCCAGTCGAAATTTCCCAGTAAATAAATAAATAAAATAAATAAATAAACTAGACATATCTACTTTTGAAACCTCTGGATCCAGAATAACCACAGGGGGCATTAATATCAATACCACTGAATATATTACCAAGGTCATTTCTTTTAACAGCCCAGAGGTTCTTAAGGAGAATGTTACTACTTCTGAAAAATCATCTCATATCATTTAACTATTAGTTTCCTCTTTAACATTAGAGCTGTTATAGATGGTGAATGTTTTGTTAGCTTTTTCTTGCTCTGTTTGGATAACTGCCTTTGCTGTTCTTTGCTATGTTATCTTTTCTCTCTTGATTGCTAACAGACTCCTTGATCTCTATTTCATTAAAAATAAATTATGGAAATAAAACACAGGAACTTGTATTCAACTTGGTGAACATCATCAGCAGCCACAGGTGAAAAAAAAAATGTTTTTGGTTTCTCTCTATAAATAAAAACAATTCAGTTTCCATCATACATGTATCCATCACGCTCTCTGTAATTTTACTCCATTTCTGTTTACCATTAAGCCTTCCTATCATAAGTCTAAAGTCCACTGATTAATTCTGAGAGGCAGGTGCCTACACCTGAGTGAAAGGTGATCAGAATGAGGTGTCATCCAGAGAGCCATGTAGGATATTATGCCTTTGTTGGTGTTTGACCATCTGTCCAGCTGCAATGGAAGATCATTTTGGTCACAATGCTCTTATAGTCTGACTTTACTTCTTCCAAACTGGCCTGTCCTGGTTCCAGAATGGATCATAATTGTCTCTGAGATGGGAACTTTGTATCCCTCCCCTCCTTATCATTAAGAGCATCAGATAGGGGATAGTTCTATTTAGTCCATAGTCCCACCTCTGCTGACAGATGTGAGCAGCCACCTCACATAAGAAACCTCCTACACCCTCTTCAGATGCATGCAGACCCCAACAAATATATCCCAGTGGCTACTATCACTTGCTTGGAAATGTCAAGCTCACATCCTTCCAGCGATGGCATTTGTCTTTCATTTGCATGAGCACTTGTGGCCACTGGAACACCATCATTATCTCCCCTCCAGGATCGGTGAATCATATGCTACTCATTTTCCACCACACCCCAACCTGACTCTTATAGGACCCAAACTGTTGCTCAAATTTGTATCATCTTTGACACAATCAAGGCTTTATCCCACTGCACCACAGTACCAAAACTTTAGAATTATTTTGATTGAAGATCAGAATAAAAACACCAAATGGCTGAGACTGTAAGACACTATGCTCCAGCACTGATGAGGGATATGAGGTACTGAGGACAACAAGAAAAAAACTAAAGAAAACGCATCACTGGAAATATGAGTGTATTCACTGTGCACTAAGTAAGATTCCATAAATTGATCCTGTGAGGGTTATGCAAGGCATCCCTGGCAGTACAGCATATGACATCAGACAGAATGAAAAAGTTTTATGAGACTAGGGTGCAGCGGTAGCATTGTCACCTCACAGCAAGAGGTTCTCCCGTTTGATTCTCGGCTGGAGTGCCTTCTGTGTGGAGTCTGCATGTCCTCCCCACAGTCGAGTGGCATTCGAAAGACATGCATAAATGGGCGTGCCTTCGTTGAAGGTTAGGCATCGAGCTGGCACCTCGGCACTGTAAAAATCTACTGCCAATCATTAGCGGACCGGAGTTCTGCTGTGGCGACCCCTAACCAGGAAGAGCCGAAAGAAGAACAACAAGACTAGCATTAGTTATTACAGGAATCTGTGCCTTTTGATCAGCTAGAGGCAAAGCTTGTTTTATGTACATCTTCCAACTCTAATTCTGAAGCTGTAGCTGAAGTTAAGAAAAGTAAAAACAAGCTTCACCCTCATAGCTCCTTACCTGTCAAGAAAGCTATGGTTCTGCCTTCTATCAGAGATGTTAGTGACTGTTTCTCTACAGCAAGCAGCTACCTCATCAAGAAGCAGAGTTCTGCCTCCATACCTTAGTCTACTAGTCTTCCAGCATGAACACCATGGACCATACCTCTCAACTGTACAGATTTTATCAGAATGTCCAGATTTTTGCATCATATTTTTGGTCTATTTCTTATAAAATTGTAGTTTTCTGGCAAATCATTGAGGATTGAAGTTAAAAAATAAGGATAGACATTTGAGTTTCAGACTTTATACCCTTCATAAAATTAATATTAATGCAAAACCTGTTATTCTATCAACTTTCTAAGTTTGTAATAGCAATATTTAAAAATCATCCCTGTTTTGGGCCTTTGTCCCCCATTATTTATAGCTTTCTCCAGATTTTTTGCTCTAAGAAGTTAAGAGGTATGATGCAAACTCTAGAGTCAGTATCAACAATCTTTTCTTTCCAGGAATATCATCTGATTAAAAGAAGCTAAAAAAAACTACCAGTACAAAATCATGTGTGTCAGAATGGATGAAATTTTCATTCTGGTGTGAAGATAAAGGTACAAAACCAACATCAATTTCTTTTTCTCAGGTCTAACACAATTTTCTTATTTTGTTTAATCCTGTTTGGGTGTTTCTGCTGCAGTGGTGATTTGATTCCACCTCTTTGTGTAAATCCTTATTTACAAATGTGGCTTCTATTCTTATTGTAAAGCTGTTCTTAAGAGGAATTCATTATTTGATATCTAGATGAAGTAATAAGTGTAACATATTTAACACTGCCATCCTCATGACCTCTCCCACTAACTAACTAACTAACTAACTAACTAACTAACTAACTAACTAACTAACTGACTGACTAAGTAACAAGGTAAACCAGTTACACTAATACAGATGTACTGGGCTAGTATCATCTCATGCATGAATGCATCTGCAACTCATCCCTGGGCAGTATAGCATGTAACAACAGACAGAATGAAAATGTTTCATGATACAGTGTCATTATTTCAAAATGCAATAAAGTTCTTTTTAAAATGTCTTTGTGTAATAGCAATATACAATGGTCATACGTGGGTGATGCAGGTTTATCCATGGGTGGCTTTGTTTCATGACCAAACCACAACAGCCATGGGTAAACCCTTTAGCACAGATACCTAAATGTTTTATATTGCTAAAATACACAAAATATAATGTGTCACGTAATTATCGAAATGCTCCCCTTAGGGTTGATTTGTCCAATATGTTCACATCTGTATGCTCAATCATCAGATTTAAGCACAGTCCTCAAGAGGTACAGCTTTTAACAAAATGGCATTCTAGGGCATAGTAAACAGAGCATACTGCAGTTCTAGAAAGTATTTTATGCATTGCTTTATATATGGTACACTAAGGCTATACAAAATAGAATACAATTCAGAAAGGCAGGAAATATGTTTTCCAGATTACAGTACAAGATTACTCCATACTCCTTTTAGGTTTAGACAGCATTTGTATATTTCAGGGAAATGGAACTAGCTTACACTGTAATCAGCATTTCTACTACACATGGGCCTAAATCTTTAAATCATGCTTTATCATGAGTTCTATTAATGCATGCTTCAGTGGTACAAGCAAGTCCAAATGATTAGGAAGTCCTTATAATTCAGTGTTTCACAAAACACTCATTTAAAGCTATTTTGCCATTTGTGTACTTAATGGCAGTTTAGGACAGAGAGCTAAAATGTAAGAACTAGTATGAAGCTTCAGCATGTGGTCCCAAGCTGAATCCCTAAGTTTGCATTTCCACAATGAATGATTCTTTCTAAGTTACTTGCAGTGCTATGGAGCCATTTGTGCAAATGTGCATTTGCAATTAGTTGACTTGCCTGTTTTATAAACAAATACAAAAGTTGTAGGAATACAAACAAAAATCTGCAGGTTTGCATATTAATTCTTCAATTTGATGGTGGATTACAATTTGTAAATGATATCTGTAGACAATATGTGCATTATGTCAAGAGAAAAATGTTCTCAGAAAAGTAAGTGGGACTTAAGACATAGAAAACAGGACTTTTTAAATCTGCCATAGCCTTTCTCTAAATTTACATCAGTTAAAAACAGGGAGATATTGTCTCAGCTATTTAATTTAAACCTCTCAAGACTGTTTTTGAAAAATTCCAGTTTTTGTCTTCTCTAGAGTGACTTTGCCACCAAGCAAGTCCATAACTCACAGCAAATGCATTATGAATATTTCAGTTCTAGAAAAAATCAGTACATGTATCTTCACTTTGTGATACATTTATTGCAAATGGAATCTGATCTATTCCACCTCTGCATACAGAGGATTTCAGCACTATTTCTTACAGCTGTTTGCTTGCACATAAAGTCCAAATCCTGTAATAATAAGAACAGTGGAAAAAAGATCATATTTTTATAATATACATTGCCGTCTTTATGTATCAGCATTTTTAAATCTTTCTTGTCCACTCATGTCGATTTGCAATCTTGCTGGCTGTCTCATAAACTACTTCTGTGTCCTATTTGTCCCCCACCCCATGGGAGGAATAATTCATTGCCATAAAAATAAATTAGTATTTCAATCTTGCAATCACCAAGAATCACCTCCAGGGGACACTGCAGCAGTCCAACATGCATCAGTGTACATGTGTAATAAGTCTACTCTCCCAAACAGATACACAGGGGGTTACATTGTTGGTCCTCATCTGCCCCCCACCCACTACAAATTCATAAGGCACCTTGATAACAGTCTGTGCATTTTTCAGCCCAGCAAGCTCTGTTTGGCTGTCCTTTAACACAGGCTGTCTCATTTAGCTTAACTCAGTGTGTATGGTGCAGACTTATTCATATTCTGTTGTTCATTCTTCTGGCAGTTAGTGTGTTAGTTACATAACTCAGAAAGTTCTTTATTAGGCACAGAAATAAATATAGCTTGTGAATAATTTTGCAGTTTCTTGGATCAATTTCCTATAGTTTAACGTAATCTTTCATGTAAAATTTTAATTTTTTCCGTTTTGATATGTCTAATATTGTATGATTAGAATTGTTTGCCTTTTTTTCTTTTTCCTGTGCATGTATTTGCCACAACCAATGGCTGATTCGCACTTTTTAATAATTTCTGTCCTACTTCTTGTGGTTTAATGAGATATATTGGGTTATAGTCCAAAGACAACTCTTCATACCTTTATTTAGAATTTTGGTGCTATACGACTGGGAAATCCTTCCTCCAGGGGAGGTGAGCTATTCTTAATTGTGTATTCTTACCTCCTTCTCAGTTGGTCATCCATTATTTCAGCTGCTGTTTAGGTCCTTGTCTTGAGAAATGTTCTTGCACATATTGCCGAGTGGTTTAGCTTAAAAAGGAATAAGTCTGAAATGACAGTGATACTTAAACCCTTATTCAGCTGTATATTTAATATTCCCTCATTTTATGCTCTCTTTTTTTCCATTCTGAAGATATTTTCTGCACTTGTTTTTCTCAGGGGTAATGAATATGGTTTGAAACAAATTTAGATAATTTTTTCTACTCACTGGAGAGTGAAATGTATATTAATTAGTGCATGTTATGATTTATATTAAGAGTTTATTATATTTAAATATTAATTTACAATTTGACTTAATAATAAGAGGGTATTGAACACTGAGTAATGTTTGTACTCTCAGGTAAAATTTTTCATATTTTCCTTCTAAAGCTGTATGGAATTGCATGAAGCTTATTGGCAGTTATCTATATACTGGTTAAACTTAGGAACAAAACCTTCAATGATTTTGTTGTAGTGGCAGACAAGTTCCTAACAGTCTTAAAACCATGTGATAAGTAAAACATCAAGATAGCTTGCATTGCAGATGGAATTTGTGTCACCCACTTTATGTATGTCATGTCAATGTTACAATTACAGCTACGGACTCTAATGTCAAGATGGGAACATCACAGAAATGTCATTACAAGAGGCACAAATGAAGTAATGTCTGTGTTTTGTTTATGTTTCATATCCATGATTTACTGAATATATATGTTTTTGTTTAATTAACAGTAATAGCATGTTATATCTTGTGTACTTAAACTGTGATTTTTCTGAATATATTAGTTGGAATGATTTACTGATGAAAGTATAATACTTCTTAAGGCAAAGGTAGAATTTTCTTTTATGTCATGAGGAAACTAGAACTTTTACAAGAACTTAAGAAAAACACAACTATTATATGTAAAGGGATAATGGAGTAAGGAATTTGCCTGTGTTAGCCTGGTACATTTCACTGCAATGGCAGTGATCAGAAATGCTTGTAAAAGCTGCCAATGCATACATGTTGTGAAAATCATCAACATACAACTAACATGTTCTACATGTGAACTCCTAAATTTGCCCTTTATTCAGGAGAAGGTTTGTCTACCTTAATATTAAAGCCTAATCATAATGGCTAGAGGATGGATTATGTGATGATATATGGTAGCCTACATTTATTTTAGAGTACTTGGTTGGAGTCTGTGTCTGATGATATGAGGTTACATTATGTGAAGATATATGGTAGCCTGCATTCGCTTTAGAGCTGTTAGTCAGAGTTTTTGTTTGAGGGTATAAAAATGCATTGCGTGAAGTTATATGGTCACCTACATTTATTTTAGAACACTCAATCAGAGTTTGTGTTTGAGGGTATGAGAATGGACTAATGTGAAGCTGTATAGTTGCCTACATTCATTTTAGAGCACTTGAGTGATGTTTAGTTTGATGGTATGATTCTACCCATAACTGTAGGTAATTCTACTGCTGCGATAGTTTGTCCAGCTCCTACATTTGTTAATGTTGCCTGCTTACATCACTTTGGTATAGTGCCCACTCTGCTTCCCTTCAGTCATCGTTTAGGTATGCATCTTTGCCAATACTCTTTTTAGATACTTGCAAGTTTTTAATTTTGAGGTACAGTATGCTACAGAAAGACAGCATGAAAACTAATATGCTGCTTCTGTTTAGACATATTAATATTTCCACATAACAATATACAAGAACATCTAATGGCATCACATTGTTATAAATGTATTCTTTACTTGCAATTGGACAGAAGAAAATACTATCTGTATACAGTTGCATTGGTGTACTCCATGGGATCCTCATAAAATTTAGGATATTTGATGAGATTATCCACAGTGTTGTAATTGTAAATAAATATATAATTATCTTATATGTCCAAATGTTTAAAATGTTTCATTTTTTTTAAATATTTATAGATTGTAGAAGAAGTGACATGGGATGCTATACTGAGAAATTAAAAAAAAAGATATTTTACTTTTTTTTCTTCAGGCTGAACCACAGTTTCAGTCAGATGATGTGCACATACCTTTCTAAGAACAAATAAAATGCAAACTGCATAAGTAGAACTAAGCATATCATGAGCCATAAAAATTATTATCTGCTGTATAATATCTTAGAATGCATTTTATCCCCTTTTAATTGGTTGAATCTATTTTCTCTATGTAGCTATCTTAGAACTAATTGTTGTCATAATTATGCTGAATTATAATCTCACAAATGCATTATCAAGTCCTATACTTCAGTAGTTATAACACAGTGCAATATTTCCTCCATTTCGCAGCCTGAATCCTGATTTCCCTAAACCTATATAAACTTCAGATGTAACTAGCATGATTACCTATTGTGAAATTATTTTTTTAAAACTAAATACATAATAAAAGTATAAAATGCAGCAAATGCAGTAAATGTCAAGCTGAAAACAGCTTTTCTTTAAAAGGGTGCCACTGTGTAATCTTCCTAGAATACATATCATAGTAGTAGAAATCATTTTGTTTTACTTCTGAATTTCAGACAAGGGGCCTACAGGGACTTTATTTCTGAATATGTCTTTCTCTTTTTTTTAAATGTTTGTAGTAACTGAATATGTTGCCTTTAGTTTTTAATATACAGATGTATAGATATGGAGAGATGTTACAGAAACAATGCAAAGTAATGAATTTTTTCCAACATCTTCATCAGATAGAGGAGTCCAGATGGAGAGATGATAACATCAGCAGTAAAAGGAGAGTAGTATTGCTGGAATTTAATTTAATTCATCCTCAAGTCTAGGTGAGTACCTTTACAAGGTGAACCCCATTTTTACAAAAATCTTACCAAGGTGATACTGATATATAGCCTGTATTTTATATAGCATATATCATGGACAGAAGTAGGTTAAAAATAAAAAAGACAGATGGGTGCACAAGTCCCTGGATAAAAAAAGTGCCGATTCCAGGTAGGCACATTGGTGCCAGGACTAAAAAAATGACAGTGTAGAATCTTCAAAACACAAAAATATTCCTACAGTGGGGTTAGACCAGGCCAAGGGGGAGGATGGCCCCTCCTGTTGAAGAAGGAATTAGTGGTCCACAAAAGCACAAAAACTGACAAGACAAAAAACCAGCCATAAAGATGATAGAGAGAACTACTGAGGAAGAGAAAGAATGTATTGTTACTGTTATGCAAGAAGCCCAAAATTTCCAGATAGAAGATATTCAAAAAAATCTCAGAGAGAAATTAGTGAAAAGAAAAACACTTACACAAGAAAAATTGTCAAAAGCTTCAAATGCAAATATGTGTTCGTTAATACAACAGATTCATGAAAAAAACATTATATAGACCAAGAAAGCTTGGGTAGTTTTGAAAAAGAAATATGAGCTTAGGTGGCTAACTGAGAGCAGTGAATTTTGAGAGCTCCATAAACTAGTATAATAATATAGGAACATTTTATTTGTTTTCAAGTTTAAAACATCAGAAACCTATAGATAATCTACTAAACTACATAAATATTAATTTTGGTGGAGATATACAAACATTTTCCTGTCAAGTAACTTGGGCACATATTGAGTCACTGAATATGAACAACTCAAGGAATTCCCATCTAGATGCTGCTTTGAAAAAAAGAACTGCAGTTGATGACATCTACCTTACAGGAACTATCTTTGAAGATGGATGGCTTTAAAAATGACTTAGAAAACCTCAAATTAAATTCTCAAAAACAGACTGATACTCTTAAAGAAATATTACACCAACACCATACAAAAATAACAAATATAGAGACTTCTCTAAATGACATTGAAGGGAGGCTCAAAGAGGAAGAATTCCAAAAAGAATTTCTGCTTAAACAGAATACATGGATGCTTAACAAAATAGATGACTTAGAAAACAGGGACAGGAGAAACAACATAAGGATCTTTGGTCTGCCTGAAAACACTGAAGGAGAAGACATTATTTCATTCTTAACAAACTGGATTCCTGAATGTTTAGACCTGAAATAGGGATTTTCATTTGGGATTGAAAGGGTGCATAGAGCACTGAGGAAACCTGCTTCTAACTCAAGAAATACTCCACCTAGATCCATAGTTATAAAATTTCTTTCATTTCTGGACAATAAACTAATATTAAAATCTGCTTGGAGAAAATCACACTTAAAATACAATCAAAGCCTGATAAGGTTTGACAATGATTATTCTTCCAGAATACTAAACAAAGGAAAAACGTCTGGCCAATAATAAAACTGTTGAAACAAAATGACATTAAAGTACAGCTGGCCTTTCCAGCCAAGATAAAATACTTTTTGCCAATGAGATGAGAACCTTTAATGACTTAGAAGAAGCTACTATTTTCTTCAAAAACAAAACAAAGTGTCTATCCCAGAAGAAATGGAATGGATGGCCCCTACTCTTAAAAGAATAAAATAAACAAATCCTTGGACTGATGCTAGAAAGAAGAAACAAAAAACTGATTCCAAGATAGCTGTCCCAAAAAATAACTCTTACAACTACATTTCTCAAAGTATCAACTGATATGGTACATCACTTGTCATCTATTTTTTATTTTTTAAAAAGTAGGGTTTCTTAAACAACTGAGAAACAGTAATTATTTATTCAGAATGTTCAAAGAGTCCAGTAATTCTTCACAAACAAAGGTAGGTCAAGATGAGTTACTATTTACATTATATATAAGTCGAACAAAGCAACATATAATACAAACAAAGAAGTTTCTTTTCCCCTACTTGAACTCAATGAATACTTATCTTGTTCATTTTTCATTGTTTTTACTTATAATAATTTAAGTAATTAATCAACTGATTCAACAAGGTACCATTCATCAGAGTTCAGACGCAAATGTAACAAATTAACATCATATATAATAGCAGTAACAGTAGAATGTTTTGAAAAAAAAAATGCTGTCATGGAGACTAACGCCTTCTTCAGTTAAAGTATGATTTAGAAATGTCATGTATATCCTGGTTGAATAATAGTAGCAAGCCTTAGTACAAATGTCATCATTATGTCTAAATATAGTTAATATCAATTATGGCAGGTATTACAGCTATGAGTGCTGTTTGATCAATCCTGATATGATGTGCCTGGATGCAGCTGTGTCTCATAGCTAGTACAAATGTCATTATTATTCTGTCTAAACATAGTTAATATCAAATATGTCAGGTATCATAGCTTTGAGTGTTGTTTGATCAGTCCTGATATGGGGTGCTTGGATGCAGCCATGTCTGGCAAATAGTACAAATGTCATTATTATTCTATTTAGACATAATTAATATAAATTATGGCAGGTATCATAGCTTTGAGTGCTGTTTGATTAAGCCTGACATGGTGTATGTGGCTGCAACTGTGTCTGGCGGCTGTTGTGTGTTGCCATTTTCATCTCCAGGAGGCTGTGGGTTGCGGCTTGTGGTCGAGGTTTACTCAGCTTGTGTATTAGAAAGAGACATTTGGTGTTTTCCCCTGGATCCAGGGAAGGGGGGGGGATAGAGCTATGGTTTGGGATATTTTGGCAGAGGGTGTTTTGTTTGTGCATCTGCTGAGTGAGAGGTGGGAAGGCTGGAGGAGTGTGTTGTCTCTTGTTGTGGCGGTTTGTTGGGAGGTTTTTTTTTTTATCTGCTTGCTGTCTGTTCTTTTCCTGGCTGCTGCCTCACTGAAAGGGAGGGAATTTAGGCTTAAAGTTGCAGTGAAGTTAAACTTTACTTCTGGTGCATCGTGAGCCTCTGGTATGCAGTAAACAGACACATTAACAGAAACAGATGCTCCCATGTTGCTATGGTAATGGAAACAGAGTGACGATAATGCTTAACGGCTCTGAGGAGCCTCCGAGATGATTCTTGGCAATGATAATTTTGTTTTTTTTAAAAATATATATCATAAAAGGGCTGTTTTAAGCCACATGTACACATATTGTCTCCCAACACTTCGTTTAGATCATTAAGTTGATTCTTGATAAAAAAAAAACCCACACACACACACACACACACACACACACACACACACACACACACACACTAGTTATGTAATGTATGATTTTAGTAAATCTAGACACAAAATATATAAAAGTCATATAAGATGAATCAGACTGCTGAATTTAGACATTAAAGACAGGATTTAATAAAATGGGCTTGTGTATAATAACACTACTGTCTTAACTTGTACATGGGCTTGTGTATAAATACACTACATTGAACATCAAGGGGAAGCATGATGATTTTCTTATATAAGTAAATATGCATAACAAGTCATGTAATTGCTTTAACTTGAATTGTAGTTTTTGTAACCCATCTTGATCATATATAATACTTAAGTGGTTACCAAGGTAGCTAATGTTTTATACATGACATCAAACTGACAAAGCTGTTTAAGAGAAACAATAGAAGCCTCAACTTGAAATGTCATAGAATGTAACAATCATATTCTGAACAAATAGTATTAAATTGATAATAGACAGTTTAATAACATGGGCTTGTGTAATAACACTACTGTTTTAACTTGTCATAAATGACATACACTATATTGAACATCAAGGGGAAGCATGATGAGTTTCTCATATAGGTAAATGTGCATAACAAGTCATATAATTGCTTTAACTTGAATTGTGGTTTTGTAACATATCTTGACCATACATAAAACTTAAGCTGTTACCAAGGTAACCAATGTTTTATACATGGCATCAAAGTGACAAAAATGTCCAAGGAAAAAAATAGAAGCCTAAACTAGGAATGTAACAGAATGTAACAATCACATTCTGAACAAATAGTATTAAATTGACAATAATCACTCAGTTTAACCTTTGCTGATTATATAAAATAGAATGTTGCCATTTAAATCTAAAAACTTTCAGTATATACCGTAAAATGGCAATTTATGAATATGGAAATGGAACTTGTAATCATTAATCACAATAAGTGAAGTTGTTGTTTTTAACCTACATTTTCACTCATTTTATAATAAGAAATTATAATAAGAAATGACAGTGTTATGTGTAGGAAATGGGGGGAAGAGGGATGCACTGATTATTAAAATGCACTAATGTTCATCAATGTTTACATAAAACAAACTTGATGCTTTAAGTAAGTTAGCAACAAAGTGATTACTTAAATGCTGGTAAACAATGAAATATAACGTTTGATATATCCAGTAAAATACATTGTATTATAAACATTAGGTATAAATATTATTACCATCTATTTATATTAAGTAATATGTTTTGAAAGACGTCATCAATAAGGGTGAATATGTTAAACAACTGTGTGCTATAATCTTTTACTGAGGTTTTACATACGATACATCCTACTTTACTATGATTGAATTGCTTGTCATCTTTCATGTAAATATTAATTGCTTATACAATAAGTACACATTTATATTGTATTAGAATTCTGTCTAATCTATAACAGTACTATATCTGTTCAAAATAATATAAATATTGCTTATTCCTATTACAAATATTCTCCATCTGATAATTCAATTTATGGAGCTCAGATGTTCTGGATTGTCAAGATATGAGTGATAATCTGATGGACTTAGGTTTATCCATCAGATTAGGAATGATTTTCATTCCATGGCTAGTGCGGATTTTGGTTTTGTTAACATTTATTAATTTAAATTTGTTATTTCAAAAAAACATTTTTACTATGCCTGACCAAAACATTACTTTATTAGTAAACACTCAAAGTATAAAATTGATAATATCCTTTAAAAGCTCAAACATATACTTTATAGTTATCAGAGGAAAATGTTTAATAGTCACAATAAAACAAAAAATACATAGTCTAAATAACCTAAGATGGATTTAACCTTATTATCTTTAAATACCAATGGCTTAAACAATCCTAGCAAGAGATCAAATCTACTGAAATATTTAAAACTGAACAAAGCACAAATTGTCTTCCTTCAAGAAACTAATTTCAAAACAAATGATAATTACAAATGGAATCCTAAGGAATATATGATATTGGCACAATCCACTTATAAGACAAAGACAAAAGGGGGTAACAATTTTATGGAAAACAAATGTGATTAACCCAGAAATGATTTATAAGTATGAAGATAAAGAAGACCTTATCGCATTAGAAATTGTTAAATATAATAACAGAATATGGACCCTAGCCAATCTATACTGGTTCCCAGGCATTGAATTAGGAACTGTTAAAAAACACTTGCATTTCATTTCCAATAATTATAAAGGCAACTTAATATTAGGAGGAGATTTTAACTGGATATTTGATATTTCTGAAAGTATAAATATAATAACATTGCATACATCTGCTGTATCAAAAGCTTTAAACAAGTGGGTAGAATATTTTCATCTTATAGATACTTTCAAATTTAAAGAAGATAAATCTTTGTTAAATAAAAAACAACCAAAATTGTGACCAGTGAAAAACAGCTCTACTTTCCAGAAAAAACACTTTTAATTAAATAACACAAATTCTCTTAGCGCCTTGGCCGTAGCCTTTACAGAGTAAAAACCTTCTTACTAAAAAAAACATCTTATATATACACATCCAACATTTTTCAATTAATCAATTATCCATTAGATGCTAACAATCATTCAATTTCATTCTTAAAGTTAAAAAATTATATAAAACTTTGCCAATTACATTCTTTATTCAGTCCATTTGGTAAAAGTGTATTATATTTCATTATTAAACTAGACTCCTTTCATCTTAATACATATTTTAATAACTCCACATTTCCATATTCTAATGTTACTTGTTCTAGCACTGTCACTTTCATAGTATTTACTTCACCTTTGTGTTCTTTATTAAAATGCTCCGTTACAGGACTTATAACTTTATTATTTCTTATATCCCTCACATGTTCTTTTATTCGTTCTGCCAGAGACCTTTTTGTTTCCCCTATATAACATTTGTTACATGAAAATGTTATAACATAAATCACACCTTTACTTAAACAAGAATACATTCCCATAGTATCAAATTTCTTTCCCCCTATTTTCTCTATTTTTGTTATTATGTATTGACATATGGAACATTTACCACAAGGAAATGTTCCCTTCATTTCCACATTTTTCAGCATTTTCTCTATTGGTCTTACATATTTTCCATGCACTAGAAAATCCTTTAAATTTCTCCCCCTTTGGTAAGAAATTCCTAATTCTGTTTGTGACAATGACTGGACATCCCTTCTAATTTGTTTCCAATATTCTTTGATCACCTTTATCATTCTTTGTGAAAACATAGTATACTTGGTGACAAAGAACATAGTCTCATTTTTCAATGTTTTCTTTACAACTCCTATTTTTCTACCCTTTCGTCTATCTACTCTAACTTCCATCATTCTTTGCTCATTATTGAATATTTTCTGTAAACTTCCATACACATTCTCTAACTTATATCCCCTCGATATAAACATCTTAGCCACCCCTTGAGCCTCTTTATATGCTTCTTTAATGTCACTGCTCAATCTTTTGATCCTAAGTATTTCACCATATGGAATAGACTCTATTGTATGGTTTGGGTGACAACTAGTAGCACTTAACATCAAATTCACTTGATTAAATTTTCTGTATATGTTAGTATGAATTTTCCTATTATTGTCACCCCTTAATGTTATATCCAAGAAATTTATCCTAACACCCTTCTGAATGCCTTGAAATCTAATCCCATGTTTATTAGCATTTAAATATTCTATAAAACTGGATGATTTATTTTCTCCCCCCTTACAAATAAAAATCAAGTCATCTATGAAACGAAAATACTTCCCTACATATTTCCTAAAAAAATCACTCCTGTAAATGTAAGTATTTTCCACCAGCCCCATAAACAAGTTGGCATATGCTGGGGCAAACGCCACCCCTATTGCTGTACCCACATTCTGTTTATATAAATTACCATCAAATTCAAACATATTATTTTTAAGGCAAAAATAAAGCAATTCTTTAATATACTGTGTCCTAGGACTATCCCCTAAAAAATATTGTATGCTTCAAGGCCAAGAGTATGTGATATATTAGTGCACAAACTTGCCACATCTGCTGATATAAAATACATATCCTCAGCCCATATCACATCTTCAGTTTTATTCAAAAAATCAAATGAATCCTTTATATAAGATGTCAACTTCATGACCTCTTTTACTAAGATTTCATGCAGCAAACAACTCAAATTATATGTAAAATAACCTATAGCTGACACAATAGGACGTCCTGGTGGTTGTAATAAATTTTTATGAATTTTGGGAACACAAAAGAATTTTGCAACTGTACTTCTTACATTAAGTTTATGTGTTACATCATATGTTGTAAAATAATGTAATCTCACACCTTTATTTAATAACTTTTGAAATTCATTTTGCGCTTGTACTAAATTTAATGTATCTATCCTACTATATACCATTTGATCATTTAAATAAATTTTTCACTGGTCACAATTTTGGTTGTTTTTTTTATTTCTAAGCTATTTAAAGTGGTTATATTAGATAAATCTTTGTTGTTTTCCCATCAAGATCACAGATTTGGTACGCAAACTAGAATAGATAAAATATTTGCAGCCCATGACTTAAACTCTAAAATCATTAATTTCTCATTCACTCCCTGCCCCTTTTCAGACCACAATTCATTGATATTAAAACTTTAAAATAAGTAAAAAACATTAATCTATAACTCTAGAATTCCAGCATATATAACTAAAATTAAAGAGTTCAAACCCTGGTTATTATCTGAATTACAGTTCTTCTTAGATATTAATTACACCACAGAGATAAATAAAATAATGATACTGGACTCATTAAAAGCTTACATATATGGTAAAACCCTAACTTGGTTTAAAAAAAAAATCAGAGAATGGGATTCTGAATTATTAGATCTACAATCCAAACTTTTGTCAGTAAAAGCTGAAAGAAATCAAAATCATTTGAAGATGAAAAAGAAAGTATAAGTATTAAACAATAAATACAATGAAATTCTAACACAAAAAACTAGTTTAGCTTTAGAAAAACTAAAAATTAATACCTTGGCCACTTTTCCCCTATGTCTACATAATTTAGCCACAATAATCAAAATACAGTCAAAAGCTAATAACATTAAAAGTATCTTCCATGAAAAGAAAGGGCAAAATGTCTCGGATACAGGTGACATTCTTGATGCCTATAGAAATCACTATATGGAACATTTCCAAAATGAAAATATACATATTGATCAATTAAATCTAGATGAAAAATGTTCTAATATAAAAAAATACCAGCAAAATTAAAACTAGATCTGCAAGTACCCATATACTACAAAGAAATTACAGATACAATAAAAGAGGGTAAAAATAATAAAGCTCTGGGTATATATGGCATAATTATGGAAATATATAAACTTTTTCCTTCAAAGATACTATCCCTCTTCCATAAAACTCTATTAGAAATTCAGTCACAAGCTTTAATACCACCCTCTTGGAGAGCTTCGTTAATCACACCAATCCTAAGGAAAACAAATCCTCAAACCTCTGTACCTCATATAGACCTATATCATTATTAAATAATGACTATAATATATTTATGAGAATATTAACTAACAGAATGAAAATACCACTATCTAAAACAATAGATAATGATCAGACTGGATTTATATATCATAGGCACACACATGACAATATTAAAAGGATAATTTTGCTTATAGATTATATTAATAAAGAAAATAAAGACATGCTCATAATTGGCTTAGATATAGGGAAAGCCTTTGATTCCCTAAATTGGGTCTATTTATTTAAAATTCTGGTGTTATTTGAATTTCCTCCTTCCTTTGTTCATCTACTAAAGAATATATATATATATATCTACAAATAATTTTGTGTATGTTAATCTAGGTCCTTTCACCCCTGAATCTATGCATATAACAAAGGGTACTAAACAAGGATGACCCATGTCACCAATTCTATTT
This sequence comes from Protopterus annectens, assembly GCF_019279795.1. NCBI lineage: Eukaryota > Metazoa > Chordata > Ceratodontiformes > Protopteridae > Protopterus > Protopterus annectens. The sequence goes on along the minus strand of NC_056739.1, from coordinate 1,633,723,601 downwards.
GCTTTGGCTATTGAAATATTTGCAGATTCAGTTTGTAACAATACAAAAATCAAAGGAGTAGATGTTTATGAACAATATAATTCTAAAGTAATGCTCTTTGTTGATGACATATTATTAACATTATCCAATGCATAAGAGACATTAGAAGAATTCGATATTTAATTGACACATTTTACAGGACTTCAAGACTCCATTTCAATAAATCAAAATCAAAATTTTTATTTTTAAATAAAAAAAAAAGAATTGCAGACAAAGGGGAATCACATTATAGGGAAACAAGAATCTACCTTAAAATATCTAGGAATTGAGTTATGCAAGGATAATAATGAATTAGTCTCACAAAACTACAATAATATCATCAATACAATTAAAATATCTGTGGAAAAGTGGAACAAAATAATATTAACATTTGAAGATAGACTATAGTTAATAAAAATGGTTTTACTCTCCAAGATTCTACAAATAGCTTTGGCAATACAACTGTTACCAGAAAGGAAAATACTCAAAGAAATAAACTTATGCCTAATAACATTTTTATGGTTTCCCAAAAGAAACAGAATAGCTTTAATACATCATATCAGACCATGGAAACAGGGAGGATTAAACTTTCCTGATATATAAACATATATAAAAACATCAATATCTAAAACAATCTCAGATTGGATAAGTCCAAATTATTCTGTAAATTGGAAATAATTACTAACTGTGATATCAATAAATGAATTTGATTTACAAAATAAATTTCAAATAACAGATAAAAACAATTTGCCATGGCACATGTTATGTATTAGTATGCAATATAGCATAATTGAGCCCACTAAAACTCATATGATTATTACATTGACTCATTTAGGAAAACTATTAATGCAAATATAGAGTTAAGATTCTGGTTTGATCTTTTAACACGATTCATAGTTACAAAGAGATATCCACATAAAATATACAGAGAAATAATTAATTCCTGGGAACAGAAAGGATTTGTTTGTTGGTCTCAGTGCATCAAGGAACTAAAAGTTCTGGGTATGCAAATAATAGAAACAACATACAAAATTCCACAACATGATTGGCTAACTATGCAAAGCATTCTGACATATTTGCAAGATTTATGCAGAATAATTAGTAATTATTGATTTAAAGAAATACCTAAACTTAAGAAATACCTATATGAAATCATATATAATGATTATGACATGGGAAATATTATTTCGAAATTTTACAAGATATTGATGAATTATAAAACAACACCCAAATCCTCATATTGGAATTATATAACAAAAGGTCACTCATTACAGTTAACTGAAGAAATTAAATTGAATATTTTATTATCAATAAAACATACATCCTTTACACATTACTGGAAAGTTTTTAATTGGAAATGCTTGCACAGAGCATTCTTAACTCCAGATAAAATTACTAAAATTAATTCTTCCACAAAGGGAATATGTTGGAGATGTGAGCAAATACACAGTGCAGATTGTAATCACATTTTTTTCAACTGTGTTAAAACTAAGTCATTTTGGAATGGTATTAAAAACTTTTTACAAACTTTATTTAATGAATCATTTAACTTATCTAAAGCTCTAGTATTATTAAATGTGTACGAAGGTCCTCATTTTAATGAGTCAAATATGTATCTAGTTTGGACAATACTGTCAATCTCAAGGAAGTGTATAAGAAGAAGATGGAATGCAAACACAATACTGACTTTGGAAGACTTCTACAACCTACTGAAGACCACAGCATTGTTGGAAATTAAAATTAAAGAATTAAGGATTCATCCTAAGCCATTTGTTAACAATCCATGGAAAACAAGTCTTATCATTGAATGACACTTTACAATAACTGAACAGATACATTCTGATAACTGCATTGTTATACCTATAAAGTAATTGTATATATTAAACTCTGTCATAGTGTCAGGCTGATGTAAATAGTATACATAGTTATTTAAGATGTTTTATATATATGTATATATATATGGACCAATGAGTCCAAAAATTAAGGAGAAATAGATGGACCAGGAAGCATCTGATCTGTTGTCACATGAAGATACTCAGTGAGAAGCCAGTGTAGATGTTCATTTGAAGTTGCACAGCAACTCAAGGAACAGGAAATGGTAACATCTCTGATGCAGTTAATGTTGTGGAGTTATAGGCCAGTAAATTCCCAAATAAAAGAACAATAGATGACACAGGATGCAGCTAAAGGTAATATGTCAAAGGAGGATGTTCTGAAACTTTCTGTAGTATACCTGCAGGAAATGGAGAATAAAGGAGGTGCCCTCAGTTTAAAAGAAAAAGACCTAATGGAAGAGTTCCTTGATGTAATAGAGATGGATAGACATATGAAGACCAATGAAAGAAATAGATTACAAAAAGTCAATAAGACCCAATAAGACCCAAAATGTTAGAAGTCTGGTAGGACAAATTAGCATATTAATCAAAACTATTAACATAAATTCATGTGATATAACAGAAGTAAATAGGATATATTACTGTGCAGCTAAATTAATAACAGATAAGGTCTTAACCACAAAATACAGGGCAATAAGGGAAAGGAAGGGATGAAAGCAAATACCATTATGGAAGTATCGAAGAAAGAAAACTATAAAATAATTAAGAAGTGCAACTGTTAGAAGAGTATAGAAGAGGGAACATATCAACAAAAATACTTAGTCATGAACAGACTTGGATCTATCGTACACTATTTCAAATAAAAAACTAAAGACAGAAAAACTTAGGAGATATGCAGATAAATTTAAAGGAAAAGTACAAAATAAGCAATTCATTGATTACCAAAAAAAGTTTTATAAAAAATTGCAAAACAAAGCAAAAGGAATTGAAACACCACCAAAAAAGGAAGAAATAGACACATTTTGGAGAAATATCTATGAAGACACTGTGGAACATAAAACAAAGATGCTGAATGGATAGAAGAAGTTAAGAAATAGTAAGAAGTTCAAAAAGTACAGGATGTAAAGGGTGATGAAGTAAGGTGTAAGCAATTGAAACAATATTAAAAAACTCCTAAATGGAAAATTTCAAGTGAAGATGCAGTGCCCAACTTCTGCTGAAAGTATTAACATCTTTACACAAAGATTCAGCCCTAAGAACTACTTGTATGCACACCCTGAACAGACACCAACCTTGCTAACAGGAAAACTAATACTCCTCCATAAGAGTGAACCTGCAAGATATCCTAAAAACTACATACCAATAATTAGCTTTCCAATAATGTGTAAATTATTTACTGAAATTCATGCTGACAGAGTTTACAGTCATTTTGAAAAAAACTCAGTCATGGCAATAGAACAAATGGGTAACAAAGGAAAGTCATATGGAAGAAAGGATCATTTGTTGTTAAATAATAAAATAGTGCTTATAGATGTATAAGATGCACCCTACACTGTTTCATTGCATTACAGCGACCATGAAACAGTGGCAGACCATTTTGCATCTAAGCCGTGATAAAGGACAAATTATTATCCCAGGGATAAAAATTGAAAGGGGGATATTCCAAGGTAACTCTCTGTCACCGCTGCTCTTTTGTCTTGCCCTTAATCCATTAAGCTGTCAGCTACAGTTTGGCTCCCAGACAACATGAAAGGGTAAAGATTTCTCATCTTTTTTTGGATTTAAAACTGCATAGTTCATCAGATAAAGTGCAGAAAGCACAACTGGAAGTGATCAAAACTTTTTCAGATGGTATAAGAAATGCCTATGGTCTTGAGAAATGTGCAAAAGCAACATTTAAATCAATAAAACTGCAGTACCAAGAAATATCAGTCTGTGACAGGAATGTGATATAAAGGAGATGAACAGGAGGGAGTATAAATATTTGGGTATTGATGAAGGATCAACAATAAAACATGAATAAATGTGAACAAAACTCAGCAAGGAATATTTTAGAAGTCAAAAATTAATACCAAGTCAACTGTGTCATCTAGGAACAGGTCTAAGCTATAAACCAGTTTCTTCTTTCTGTTCTGACTTACATATTTGGAGTGATTGACTGTCCCCAAAAGGCATTGGATCAATTGGACAGCAAAACAAGAAAAATGTTTCACACTTATCAAAAGATATATAGATATCAGTGTATACCAAGATTATATATTCCTTGTTCTGAAGGAGGTATGGGCCTTCTCAAAATTGATTGGATTTATAGGTCTACAGTTGTAGGACTGCACACATATCTGCAGACCTCACCAGAGTCAAACATAGTGAAAGTTTTGAAGCATGAAGAAAATC